>NC_079446.1:28857812-28890312 GCF_903798145.1 Danio aesculapii | reverse complement strand
CTCACAGCTTCACATTGACTTTATGTTTGACTGTCCGTATGTGCAGACCGTCGTATATAGATTGACTCTTTTGAAGTCACGCATATTGAAATGGATGGCGGGTCCTGATTGTACTTTGATAGTCTAAGCTTCTTTTTTTCTATGTTTACAGGCTCTTTTCAGGCTCTGTGCAGCACCAATTAGCTCAGGTGCCGCACGCATATATTAATGCTGACCCACATATCACAAAGTGGGAATGCGGGAGGCAGAGACTGCAGAGCTCAACACATTCCTTTATCAGTGTGTTATATTGTTGCATATTACTGTCACATTGAAGCTGCACAATACTTAGGGGAAATATTATGGTCAGCACTGACTGGAAATGCAAAACTCTGTTTAGGATACTTACCTAATGACATTAAAATCTATTATTGCTTGGTGTTTTATTTGCAGTTCAATTTAATGTTAAACTTCACTCTTCACTCAAAAGATTCCAAAAGGAGTGTTGTGAGTTCTCCAAGGAACCTTTGAGTAAACAGTTCATTTTTTTTAACCAATATAACGAACCTTTTAATAATCTAAAGCATTTTAACTCTTAAAAATAATGCAAAAGTGAGATTTCTCAATCAACAATGTTTATTTCCCCAGAAGTTAAAGTTAAGTTAAAAAGAACCATTTTTTTCTTAGTGTGAAGAATGTTTTAATGATCTAAACAACCATTTTCTACTATAAAGCTATATTTTGCACCCAAGAATGTTTCTATGGATGTTCAAAGAGTCATGAAACCCTTTAAACAGAGGAAGGAGTGGGCATAGCCGGCAGAGCAGGGGAAAAAGAGGGGAACGAACAACCTCACAAACCGCGAGGAGACCCGTGATTTGATAGTTTACAAAGGTAAAATGCAAAAAAAATAAACAGTAAGTAATTTAATGCCCTGCTACATTTGTTATTCATAATTTTATACACACATAAATTTGTTATATCATTACAAAGATAATCATGTTTGTATAAACACTATAAAGGAGGAGAACTTCTTTCCTGCTGAATTCCCATTTCTGAATGCAGACACAGTTGATAGCAGTGCAGCAGGTCTCTTGCCCTATCTATTTCAACCATTAGCCCTGCTGGTAGTCTGGAGGATTTTAAACATATGGCGAACACAGCAGCATGGATAGGTGATGTGTCTGAATGGTAATGAACTCAACTGATAAAAGACAAAGTTCCCCATTTTCCAATTCTTGTACCGCTCTCCTGACAAAAATGTATGCTGCAAATCAAAAGCTTTGCTGTACTGGCCCAGACAGCACCGCAAGGAAAAACATGCAACAAACCCTGTGGATCTTGGAAACAAGCAAATACGACCCCTCATGAACGGCTAAATGCTGCGTGCCCAGCGTGGATGCGGTATTACAGCTTGGCAGGTCTGCCTTGCCTCCGGAAAGCACGTACTGTCATGAATAATTAAGAAACAGGGTCTTCTCATAGGATAAGAAAACTCAGCTATGAATAATAATGAGAAACCGACATGTCATCACTGGACAGGCATATCAGAGCTACATCATTGATTTTTATCTCGCCCCAAAAATGATTTTAAACCTGAAAGATTAAATTACCTGACAAAAGCTCTGTCAGGTAAGAATTATCCAGTTTTCTCCATAATTAAAGCTGACAGGTGCCAACGTTGTCTTAACTGATGCTCAACACACAAAAATCTGTTAAAAATTGCAAAAAATAATTTACTTGAGGGTTTCTTGAACCTTTAGCATCTTTTATGGAACCATCAATGCAATGCTTCTCACCATATATACTATCAATGGAACTATCTTCACCATGTCTATTTTGGATGCAAGTGTTGTTGCACCAAAAGCAGTTTGAAGCTCTTTGCACTAAACTCGAAAAAGAGACATTTCCAATTATACTTATCCTTGAAAGAGTGAGTAAGTGAGTCAGTCAGTTAGTCAGTGGACAGATTACAAGAAATAAGTGTGGCATCAGTTTAGATTTTTGCATTTAGTCTCATCCTTGACTGATAATTAATAACTGATTATAATGTGTTTTATCTGCAATCACATTGCATTTTTCACTAAAATCACATTGTGGTACTTGCTCTAGCAATACATCATTCATGATGCATAATATATATCAGCAGCCATATTGGTATCACCAACCATATCAGAATCGATTTAGAAGAGCTTATTCCAGACAAAAGACAAGATGATGGAAGATTTTTTTCACCAAGAAAAAGAGGTTTTCAGATTGAAATAATTAAAATATTTTGGGACAGAAAAAAAAATATTTTTTTTTTTTGCCATTTACGTACAGTTCAGAATAAAATCAGTTCACCACTGTATTTATTTGCATTTCTTTATTGGGAACTGGTTTAAAAGAAAAATCATATAGATATAATCATATATAACAGAGATGCCCAAACTAGGGCCTGCTGGCAAAAGTTGGCCCATGATAATATTTGATTTATCCTGCCATTACATCTGAGAAGAGAGGAAGAATGATGGTGGGTGGTTTCAAGATTGTCAGTTCAAACAACCCTTTGTTTCTTAGTTTAAATTAAATGTTTCAGTTAAATGTTGTAAATTAATCAGATTTTAACCCGACAATGCAGAGAATTTGGTGAGCAAATCAAGGCAAAGGCAGATTCTGCTTGACAAGTGTATTCAGCATTAAACACCACTGTGTTATGAATGTGATTGTTTTTATTGCAATGAGTTATTATTTTAAAAGTTATACTGCATTAAATAATACAATTTACAGTAATGTTTTCTATTTATTTTAAAATATTATGAAATGAATTAGAAAAATACCCATGGCAACTTTAATGTAATATAGTATATTGGTATATTTACCTTCGGCCCAGAGCTATCAATGATGTTTGGTTTGGTTTTGGCACCCCTGGTCTATATGTATCAGTTATCAGTTTCCAAATGTAAAGAGTTATTGATTACCGGTATCAACCAAAATGTTTATGTCAGCGCATCACTTATGTCAAATGAATAATTCATCATAAAACCACAAGCAATTATTTTGCTTATAACTAGGGCCAGACAGATTCTGCTGACATTTTTTGCTATTTCTGCACAGAATATTGTAAAAGATTTATGTGGAATGATTTTGGATGTATTGTAACTTAAAACTTAATATGTTAAATAAAAAATTATTCATTTAGATTTTTTATTTAATGTTTAATGCAAGTCTCTCATATAATATATCTATTAAATAACAGAAATTATTACTTTACAATGTGTATTGGAAGTAAATCATATGAACGTTTTCATATTAGTCAGTAATATTACTGAAATTAATTTTAATAAATATAAATTTACACACAACTAAATAAATAGACTCAATGATGTGCTGAAAATCTGTGGAAATCTGCGGATCTCTACGCGCACAGATTCTGTGTGGTCCTACTTATAACTTTAACAATAATTTTGTTCCACCTGTATTTCAAATCTATTTTAAATCAAACATCAGTTAATCTCTTATTTGCAATTTTTGGATTTGGTCGGTTAATGAGACGGAAATGGAATGAGTACAAACAGTAGACTGTTTATATTAGCAATTAGACACTTCAAAATATTTGGGGGGAAACATTAGCTTATTTATTTATTTACATTGTTTATCTTTTCTCCGAGCTATGGTGGATTAATCGTAGTGCTTTCGGTTCGGTTGAGAATTGCCTGGAATTGCTTATACTCAAAACTGGTCAAATATAAGCATTCTTGCCTATTTTTAGAGGTCAAGATAACATTCATGGCAAAAGCTTTTCTACAGATGTTCTATATTTTACAGACATAAAAATGAAGTTTCCATCTCTCATCTGTGCATTAAGGATCTTTCAAGTTTGATAAGTGCGTCTTCATTGCCTGTGGTTAACCTTTAAACATTCACATCCTCTCCAAATAAACAGCCAGTAGTGTTTATGCAAATGCCAGTTCCTTAGTTGTGTTAAGTGCTGGTTCCAAGAAGATGAGTGGGTTTGTCCCCAAACATGGTATTAAGTAAGAAAAAGCAAGGAGTCTGTTGGTCTTCAGCTCTAACACGTGAGGCAATGGAAAACTAATGCTGTCATTACTGGCTGCTGCTCTTTATACGTCTCCCACAGTTTCCCATTTAGGTGTATATTACAAATCACGGATCATATGAGAGCTGAGCATTTTCATTGAGCATTTAAGGTCGTCTTATAGCAATGAATACACTTGTTTTCGTAAATCGTCAAAGAATGATGTCTGTTCATTCTTTTCGAACTCAAGCTGATGGAAGAATTGCTTCAGAAAATAATCAACCAAGCGAGCACAAGCCAGAAAATAATTGTCCGGGAAGCTTGTGATGGACCGGGTTGCAACTGCGATAAACAAAAGCGTCTTTATGGAGGTGTCCATTTAGGGGCTGTGGAGTAAATACCCGATCTGCTTTGCATGGGTTCCTCTCAACAATCATGAGAGGAACCGTGCTTGGCTCTCAGCCCCGGGCTCAACACTGCCCCACACAGCGAGTGATTAACAGCCACCTGAACTCTCACCTGCAGCGCCTGCCAGCTGCCAGCAGCAACACTGCTTTCCCTGCCGCGCATCAGTACAGAATGAACTCCTAATAGAGCAATTGTTTTCCAAAATAATGAGTGTGAGAAAAGTCCAATTGTAAGAAATTAGCAAATCACGTTTTTCTTTTGATGGCAAATCTGTCTTGCCACTGTATATTGTGAATATCCTTGACGAATTGCACAGAGCCACAGACACTTCAGCTTTTCATTCATTCATTCATTTTCTTTTCGGCTTAGCCCCTTTATTAATCAAGGGTTGCCACAGTGGAATGAACCGCCAACTTATCCAGCATGTTATTTACACAGCGTATACCCTTCCAGCCAACACCCAGCAGTGGGAAACACCTATACACTCTAGCATTCACATCCACACATACTCTACAGTCAATTTTGTCTATTCAATTCACCTATAGCGCTCGTATTTAGACTTTAGACTGCAAACACGAGGAGAATATGCAAACTCCACACAGAAATGCCAACTGACCCAGCCGGGGCTCAAACCAGCGACCTTCTTGCTGTGAGGTGACAGCCATACCCACTGTGCCCCTGTGTCGCCCAGTTGAGCTTTTATTTTATTCATTTAAAAAAGTTATTCACTTCATATAACTATCTTTTCAACTTTTGTAAATTAACTTATAGAAACTTTAATTTCAAAATAATATTTAGACCTGTTTATTAATATTTCAGTATTTGTACTAACATTTGTATAAATGGCAAAATTTTTCAGTAAATTATGGTAATTTACTAGATGTTTTGGAATTAACCTGTAACGCATTAAATTAAAATTTTTTATTATTATTAGTTGCTGATGTGGTAAACATTAATGAATGATTTAGAGCGTCATTTTAACTGTTAATGTGTGAGTGAAGCTTGAAATCATTTATAATAGTACACTGAAAAGAATATTGGCAAAAAGTCAAGATAACAAATATTTTTATGTTGCTTTAACTTATTTTAATAAGTTAATCAGATTTCAACTAAATTGTTTAATGATACAAAGTTTAACTTAATTTTTTATCCAGTTTGTTTAATGTAAGTTTAGATGACTAGAAAAGTTCATTTGATTCAACTAAAAATATAAGGCAGAATGAGTTTTTTTACAGTGTAATATGACAACCAATTGTTTTACTTTATCATATTTTATTAAGTTTAACTTAATATTTTTAGGCACTTTGGCTAATTCAAGTTAAGATGACTAGAAAATGTTCTTTGATTCAACTAAATAATATAAACAGTTGGATTTCTTCTACAGTATAACCCTTTACTTTCTTCATTTAAAAAGGCACAAAGCTTTTTATTTAGCATTTACTTTCAAAACCTGTCTTGTTATCATTTTTTCAAGAAATAAAATTAATATTATACATTTTTTACTTTATCATTAGTAAAATTAAATTCATTCATTTTCTTTTTGGCTTTGTCCCTTTATTAATCAGTGGTCGCCACAGCGGAATGAACTGCCAACTTATCCATCATATGTTTTATCCAGTGGAAGCCCTTCCAGCGCAACCCAGTACTGGGAAACACCCATTCAAACACATAGACTACAGCCAATTTATTAAATTCACCTATAGTGCATGTCTTTGGACTATGGGGTAAATCGAAGCACCGGATGGAAACCCACGTGAACACAGGGAGAACATGTGAACTCCACATAGAAAAGCCAACTGACCCAGCCGGGACTCAAACCAGCGATCTTCTTGCTGTGAGGCAACAGTGCTAACCCCTCAGCCATTGTATCGCTCGTAAAATTACATATACAAGATTTATATAATAATAAGATAATACTGACCTTAAATACACTGTAAATAATGTTATGACACAAAGTCAAGACCAGGAATATGTTTATGTTGCTTTGATTTATCTTAATAAGTTAATCAAGTTTCAACAATGTTTTTTAAGTTATACAAAGTTTAACTTAATATTTTTAGTCAGTTGGAGTGGTAACGTTGAAATGACCAGGTATTAAGATTGAATAAAAATCATTTTAAGGCAGCAAGAACTTGTTTACAGTGTATGATTCAAGTATATATAAGATATTGCTTATAATATATAAGACCTGCTGGTTATTTCATATAAAAATAAATGCATCTATGAATAAAATGTGTCTCAGTGAATTCAGTGAATGTTCAGTGGTTCAGTTTATTCTTGCTTAATCAAGCTTTTCATACGAACACATACTGATGTTATTTCAAACTCTAAAACAGAGATGAGAGCAAAAGATAACAGCAATGTTCTCGATTAAAACTATTTCTTTTGCAACCAAGCGAGTGAGTGACTACATGAGCTTCCACACTCACGTGGGCTTCTCTTCACACGTGTGTTTCTCTCCCTCACACCATGACCCCTCTCACTCCTCTCCACGCCTGCTTGAGCAATAATGGCACTAGAGGACTGGATCTGGCATACTGTACTGCTGCTAAACGAGTTCTGAGATGGGATGATGGAGCAGGAGGGGTGTCCTGCTGTACAACAAAAGCATCAACACTATGGTGCATTCAGCCTGAGGCAACGCAGAAGAGAGAGAGCTCACCACCCACACCAAAACTGCTTTACTATCAGTGGGTGGTGAAAGAAGAGCCCTGAGTGTGGGCAGACGGGGTACTGATGGAGTGATTTTGATTTGCTGAAAGATAATAGTATGGCACAAATACAAACAAAAGAAACATGAATTTTGCTGCATTTGCTAAGACGAGATGCAAACTGAATCAAATGTGCGATCAAATGTTGGAGCCAATACAGTAGAGAATGCAAAAGACTACACGGTTAACAATGACTAAAAACAAAATATCATATATATATATATATATATATATAAACATTATTCAAATATACACTCACCGGGGTGACGCAGTGGGTAGCACGTTCGCCTCACAGCAAGAAGGTCGCTGGTTTGAGCCTCAGCTGCGTCAGTTGGTGTTTCTGTGTGGAGTTTGGATGTTCTCCCCATGTTTGCATAGGTTTCCTCCGGGTGCTCCGGTTTCTCCCACAAGTCCAAAGACGTGGTTCAGGTGAATTGGGTATGCTAAAATTGACCGCAGTGTATGAGTGTGTGTGTGTGTGTGTGTGTGTATGGGAGTTTGCCAGTGATGGGTTGCGGCTGGAAGGGCATCCGCTGCGTAAAACATATGCTGGATAAGTTGGCGGTTCATTCCGCTGTGGCGACCCCAGATTAATAAAGAGACTAAACCAACAAGAAAATTAATGAATAAATGAATGAATACACTCACCGGCCACTTTATTAGGTGTCCAACTGGTTGTTAATGCAAATTTCTAATAAGCCAATCACATGGCAGCAGCTTAATGGATTTAGGCATGTAGACATGGTCAAGAGGATCTGCTGCACTTCATCAGAATGGGGAAGAAAGGTGATTTAAGTGACATTGAAAGTGGCATGGTTGTTGGTGCCAGATGGGCTGGTCTGAGTATTTCAGAAACTGCTGATCTACTGAGATTTTCATGCACAACCATCTCTAGGGTTTACAGAGAATGGTCCGAAAAAAGGAAAATATCCAGTGAGCGACAGTTCTTTGGGTGCAAATGGCTTGTTGATGTCAGAGGTCAGAGGAGAATGGCCAGACTGGTTAGAGCGGATAGAAAGACAATAAGAGATTGGAAAAAGTTACCTGGTCTGATGAGTCTCGGTTTCTGCAGCAACATTCGGATGGTAGGGTCAGAATTTGGCGTCAACAACATGAAAGCATGGATCCATCCTGCCTTGTATCAACAGTTCAGGCTGGTGGTGGTGTAATGGCGTGGGGGATATTTTCTTGGCACACTTTGGGCCCATTAGTACCAATTGAGAATCATGTCAACGCCACAGCCTACCTGAGTATTGTTGCTGACCATGTCCATCCCTTTATGACCACAGTGTACACATCTTCTGATGGCTACTTCCAACAGGATAACCCACCATGTCATAAAGCGTGAAACATCTCAGACTGGTTTCTTGAACATGACAATGAATTCACTGTACTCAAATAGCCTCCACAGTCACCAGATCCTGAATCCAATAGAGCACCTTCGGGATGTGGTGGAATGGGAGATTCACGTCATGGATGTGCTGTCGACAAATCTACAGCAACTACGTAATGCTCTCATGTCAATATCGACCAAAATCTCTGAGGAATATTTTCAGTAGTTCATGGAATCTATGCCATGAAGCATTAAGGCAGTTCTGAAGGCTAAAAGGGGTACTAGTAAGGTGTACCTAATAAAGTGGCTGGCGAGTGTATATATTTGCACACTGGGTTTTTAACTAGATTTTAAAGACATATTTGTAAAAAATAAAAAAAAATACCAGTTTATTAAGTCATATAATCTTTAGAGGCAAAATAAGCAGGGAAATAATTGTCTCTTCAGTTAAACCACAATGCTAAAACAAAATTCTGATAATTCATTACAAATTAAAAACTAATCACTAATGCATTTCATAAATCAGATTTAACTGCTCTCTACCAGAATAACCAGTTAATGTTAATGGTAGCAGTGGAATTGAACTACACTAGTTGTGCTGTATGCTTTTGATTAACTAAAAGGACTTGCTCACAGGAGCCATTTGATGGAGAATCAGACTACTCTGTTTGCAATGTGCTTTTGATTCCCTAAAAACCCTCTCCTGAGAGAGTCATTTGGTTGAGAATCATGTTTTTGATACAAGAGTCATTTGATAGATAATCAGGCTACACTGAATGTGTTTTCAATTCTCTAAAACAACTGAATCCCAAACGTCATTGATTGAGAATCAGACTACATGCCAATTTAACTGGCTCAAGAGAGTCATTTGATAAAGAATCAGACTACAGTTTTTGCAATGTGTTTTTAATTCACTAAAAAGTCTCTCAAGAGATTCATTTGATCAGACCACAATTTTGGTAGTGTTTTTGATTCTCTAAAAACAACTGGATCCCAAGACTCATTTGATGGAGAATCAGAGTACATGCAAATTAAACGGACTCAGGAGAGTCATTTGATGGAAAATCAGACTACACTGTTTACAATGTTTCTTTTTTATACACAAAAGAACTTGCTCATGGGAGTCATTTGATGGAGAATTAGACTACACTGTTTGTGATGTATTTTTGATTCACTAAAATAACTGGCTTAGATATCTGATGAAGAATGTACGCTGGACTGGTTGTGCATTTTTGATTTATAAGAGACATTCATTCTGGAACCTACATTCTGGAAACTTCTGGAAGAACATATTTAAATAATTGGCTCTTTTTTAATTAACTTATGAAAAGAAATATCCATCAAGATTTAACAACTTAAAGCAATTTAATTACATTTTCACTTTTTCAATATACAATTGAAAACAGATTTATTAGCCCCCATTTGAATTTTTTTCCTTTTTAAATATTTCCCAAATGATGTTTAACAGAGCAAGGAAATTTTCACAGTATGTCTGATAATATTTTTTCTTCTGGAGAAAGTTTTATTTGTTTTATTTCAGCTAGAATAAAAGCAGTTTTGAATTTTTTAAAAACCATTTTAAGGACAAAATCATTAGCCCCTTTAAGCTATATTTTTTCGAATGTCAGCAAAACAAACCATCATTATACTATAACTTGCCTAATTACCCTAACCTGCCTAGTTAACCTAAATAACCTAGTAAAGCCTTTAAATGTTACTTTAAGCTGTATAGAAGTGTCTTGAAAAATATCTAGTCAAATATTATTTACTGTCTTCATGGCAAAGATAAAATAAATCAGTTATTGGAAATGAGTTATTAAAACTATTATGTTTAGAAATGTGTTGAAAAAAATCTTCTCTCTGTTAAACAGAAATTGAGGAAAAAATAAACGGGGCTAATAATTCTGACGTCAGCTGTATGTGAAAGTTTTTAACACAACTAAACAGAATTCAGTTCTATTAATTGCATTTTCTGTCACAACATTGATGGGGAGTATTTTTATTGTGTAAACACATTTCCCCTTGTAAAAAATGCTGTGCTGAATTGCACTACAGTTATTACAGTACTGTGGGGTGTTTAAAGTAACTAGCCAATCAACCTGAGGCTTCAGTCATGCTGAGTAAGAGGATTCATGTTTATGTGCTGTTGTCTTCAGAACTGAGTCTTGCACATTAACTTAATGAAAGCAGAAGAACTTGTTGACCTTATCCTGCAGAAGAAGCATGGTATGCTGTTAACAACAAATCATCCATGTTTATGAAACCTGCTCACCGTGGACTGCATTTTTTTGTCTTTAATTATTTGTGTTTTCTTTTAAAGTAATTTTAGATCATTTTCTTTATTTTAAAGACTCTAAAACGCTCTGTTTATTTCCATGTTTTACTACCAGCATTTGCAATGTAAGAAAGGCAGATCAATTCTCAATCACTCTTAGCAGCTACAATACTGCAATACATAAATCAGCTGTTGAGTTCAGCAGTGGACCCGATACTGCAGCATTAATCCCCAAGAGCTGTCTGGCCAGATGGGATACTGGGATAATCCTGGTACAGGATCACTGGACCTCAGAGAAAAGACTGTTGATAAACACATAAAAACTGTTTTTCCTGCCTGGACTTGTATGGGGACTGCTTAAGGATCCCTCTGCACCACACTGGCATTACCAAACATGTGCCTTTCCAATATTTAGGATTAACATGTCTAGGGTTTTAAAAAAATAATGCAGACACAAAGAGTAGATGCCAACACAATGCATTCTTAAAATGCTCAAAACGTCTGTTGAATGATGACAATTCCTGCATGATTTAGATTCCCTTGGTTGTTTGCATTGAAAGCAACCCCTGTTTGTTGATCTCCAGAATGAATGATATTGATTCTTTTAAATGTTAAGGTTTATATTCCAGCATTAATGAGGTGTTCTCAGTACTCAGAGGCCCACTGCTGAATTATGTGAAACCTTTGGCACAAGTATTTTGGAATTTATGCAAGGCAATAATTCTCGAGGGGCCTCTCGTCTAATGAATCACACTTACAAAACCAGGCAAATAATAGCCATGTTGCACACCAAACCTGAATAAGATCAGTATTTTCATTCATTCATTCATTCATTCATTTTCTTTATCGGCTTAGTCCCTTTATTCATCAGGGGTCAACACAGCGGAATGAACCACCAACTTATCCAGCATATGTTTTACACAGCGGATGCCCTTCGAGCTGCAACCCATCGCTGGGAAACACTCATACACTCTCATTCACACACAAACACTATGGACAATTTAGCTTACTCAATTCACCTATAAAGCATGTCTTTGGACTGTGAGTGAAACCGGAGCACCCAGAGGAAACCCACGCGAACACGGGGAGCACATGCAAACTCCAGCCCAGCTGAGGCTCGAACCAGAGCTTCTTGCTGTGAGGCAACAGCGCTACCCACTCCGCCACCACCTTACAGATAAATTAAAATAAAATATGTCTAGTAGTTAGCGTGCCGACATAGGGTGCAGTAGCACATCAGGGCGTCCTGAGTTTGAATACCGGCTCGAGGATATTTCTCAACCACCGCTGCTTCCTGTCTCAATACTGTCCTATCTAAAAAAGGCCAAAAATAAATAATTAAAAAAATAATAATTAAAGAATGATATAACAAAATACACTCAAAATAATCCCACAAATTTCGTGTCCACAAAAGGTTTGTGCTAAAAAAGTGAATGAAAATTTGCAAAAGCGTATCGCCAAGCAAAATATTCATTCACGAACGTTGTCTTTGATGACAAAAACAAGTCTTTGGAAATTGTTAAGCATATTGAATGAGCATGTTACATTTCTTTCTGAGTTGAGTTCATTTTTTTACTTTTTTAATTTATTATTATTTTCCTCTTTTGTAATTGTGTATTTTTTATGTTTTCTAGAAAAGTTGCATTAATTTATATTATGTTCGTTTTTATTGACTTCAAACATTATTGACGCCAGACAAACCCCTACAAGAAGAGCCCGATAAGAAAAACAGTTTTACCAAACGGGAAAACTCTACCTGTGCCTCAGAAAAAAAAAATCTAAACATTTTTAATAAACACTTGTGTATTTGGATAATTCTGTAACTGGAACTGGAAATAACATATTATGGATCACTCATAATTTCAAAACTGATTAAAAAAATGTCAAAGTGTTGCGTTAATCTAATTGAGATAGCCTAGATGTCAAGCTCATTGAGTCCCACTAAAACTCCACCCTGCTGTTAGAGTCCAGTATACATCTGCTATTACAGATTGTTTTCTACAACCCCCAAATATTGAAACCTCAGTCTACTGTATTCCCTGGCAAAGCTTTTGAGCTGGACTACAGATTTATGACCCACGCTATCTTGCCCTGGGACTGCGTTGGGTTCTCGGCAATCCCACTCCCCAGGACGCTTTCTCATCTCAGTCCCAGTGGCAGCTTTATGAGCCTGTGGAAAATAGTGCTGGCTAGAGAGATCCCCGCCTCCTGACAACAACGATAAACACATTCACATCCCCCAGTGTGAGACGCAAACTGAGCTCAATCTCTTCCAAACTCGTGAGGTGTCTTCAGGATGATATTAGATTTAGCAATATAGCGTTTTAGAGATCTTCCGAGACACAGGAGCCATCGGTTCTCTGTATCCCTGTCTGTCTCCCACACATGAAATATACAGGCAGCCACAAAGGCAATTAAAAGGTCCTGCGTAGCTCTTTGAGGTCACCCATGGTTACAGGCTCACAGTTGCTGAGGTGACAAATAAGAACGTCTGGGCCGTTTGATTTGCCTGCTAGTGCACAGAAGGGGCTCTCTGAGCACCTATGCACTCTTTTTTGTGATGTGTGAAATTACAGCCAGAATGAGGCCAAAATTGAGTCCCAGGACGGCAGCTTTGGATATTATTGTTCTCTAATAGAGCAGGCTTTAGAAGAAAGTGCTTTCACAGCTGCACATAATAATGCAAACTGTATACTTTTATACACATACACAAATTATAATTCAGCATAACTGAGTAGACCCCATTTTGAAAATGAATATTTTTATCCATTTCTCAGTGAATATAGGCAATGTATTTTGGTGCATTTAAACAAAACAGATTTATTAAATCAGGGATGTCCAGACTCGGTCCTGGAGGGCCGGTGTACTGCAAAGTTTAGTTCCAACCCCAATCAGACACACCTGGGCTAGCTAATCAAGTTGGAGCTCAAATCTGCAGGACACCGGCCCTCCAGGACTGAGTTTGGACACCCCTGTATTAAACAGATATATTTATTAAAATAATATTTTAGACACCAAACATATTTAGAAATTGAAAAATAATTCAGTAAGAAAAAATTACAACCTACAACATTTCAACTAAAATGTTACATTTTTTTTTGCTTCTCTTGATTTTTCTCTTTTTTTACATGATATTTAATATTTTTCTATAACATATATATTTGACTGTACTATTTTTTGGACCATTATCGTAAGTTATTTTGTTAGATAAGCTCCAGATCTGGCTTCAGTACTGACTAATCTAATGTATATGCACAAATATTATATTGTAGAGCTTCCTATTAAAAATATGAATTTAAAACATAGATTTGTGAGGGGTGTACTCATATATGCGGAGCACTGTACATACTTATATTTTAGCTGATTCCAGTATATAACAAAATGTTGCATATTTTGGGTGAATAAATTTAAAATAGCACAAATTAAATTGTCAAACGAACTCTCTCACTATATATGAGGACAGGAACACATTGATTTAATTTCTATATCTGCTCTAACAGTCAGTTCACCAGCATTCTACCATTTTTTTTTTTTTGTGGAGAAAAAAATACAAAATCAAAAAAACATATCAAAACTAATACTTGGTTTATTTTAAATATGAATTGCTGTTTTTTTATTATTCTTTTTTGAATATTATTAAGTAAAGTTTAGTCATAAACTATGTGCTTATGATTGACCACAGCTGGTCTCGCATTAACTAACACATGATTCACCAACCAGACGATTCCTAACTCCCTATGAATAACCAGAGTTTCTTACCTCAGTATCTTCGTCTTGAAGAATCCCCCTTCCACCCCTACTCCACCTTTCCCTTTAAGGCTGATTTATACTTCTGCGTCAAGCGCACGCATATGCTACGGCGCAGCCTACGTGTTGTCTCATTTCTGTGCTGAGTTTACATGTTTTTCCCATACTCGCATGGGTTTCCACCAGGTTCTCCGGTTTCCTCCCACGGTCCAAAAATATGCATCATAAGTGAATTGATCAATCTAAATTAGCACTTTAGTCAAGCTCTTAACCAGCAGTATATCTCTATATAGCAACTTATAATCTGTCATCAGCTCTAAATAAAGGGGGAGTTCTCGAGACCTGCCTGAGCTCAAATTCCCCTCTCGCCCTGCAAACGAGAGGAAGCCCTGGGCTCAAAGATCTTACAATCTCAGGGCTCTCTCCTGGGACAGCATGCCTAACTAGCTTTATAATCAGTCATCAGCGCAGTGTGAACTCTTAAAATCTTTTATTATGGAATGTTTTTTGTTTTGTTCGTTTGTTTTTTTAGTTCGTTTTCAATAGCTAGATGTGAAGTTTGGAGAGAGAAAGAGAGAGAGAGAGAGAGGGATGGGATCGAGAAAGGTCGATGGGCCGGGATTCGAAACTCAGGATGCCCAAAGTGCAATATGGCACTACATGTCGGCTAACTGCCAAGGAGGCTCTCAGTGCTGAAAGAAATGTTATTTTTGTATGAGCTTTGTTTTTCTAGGTTTGTTTTGGGGCTGCATTGCTAAATTATTGACGACTGTCGTGTTTAAGTTGCAGTCAACTTAAATGGAATTTGTTTAATAATAATTATAAATGTACTAAACTGCAAGAAAATCTAAATCAATTTCAAGATTTCAATAATTTTTTCCTCAAGACCAGTCAAACGTAACTCTAAACCGCAATTAAATGTAAATATGCATTAAAATGAATATGGGATTACATTTTTGTCTTTGATTTTTATTGATAGTTATTGCTTTGACAATAATGTCATCTTCACACCAAACGGTCACACTTTATATTGTGTTCTTAACCACTACGTACTTGCATCAAAAAAATAAATACAATGTATTTGCTGTTCATAATGTATTTGAGAACACTTGTGGTTGTCTTTAGAGTTGGGATAGGGGTAAGGTTATGGACAGGTTTGGTGGTATGGGTAGGTTTAAGGGTGGGTTAAGGTGTAAGGGAACAGTGTATTTACATCAGTGTATTTACAAATGTAATTACAGAAATAAATTACGATTAATATTATCAAGCATAAGTACAATGTAAATACATGCATTTACACAATAAGTACATTGTAACGAATCATTAATTTCGGTACATATTAGTTAAGGCCACTTAATATAAAGTGGGACCCACCAAAGCCCTAATAATATAATAAAATAATATGTAAATATAATATTGTTGTTGTATTAACACATCCTTAATTTTTTCACAAGATGTCAACTCTGAACTTGAGAACAAGAACAATAAACTCCTAAAAACAGTAAAAGAAACGGAAGTGTCCGTTAATGAGTGCTTTTCATTCATTCATTCATTTTCCTTCGGCTTAGTCCCTTATTTATCAGTGATTGCCACAGCGGAATGAACCACCAACTATTTCGGCATATGTTTTACGCAGCGGATGTCCTTCCAGCAGTAACCCATTACTGGGAAACACCCATACACACTTACATTCACATACTACGGCCAATTTAGTTTATCCAATTATAGCACTTCTTGGGACTGTGGAGGAAACCTGAGTACCCAACGCAATCTCACGGCAATTCGTAACTTTTTGATTTAGTGGCTAATTCATATGAATTCGTATGATGTAATTCGTACAATTTAGTACGATTTGCTCATCGCCCAATGATGGCTGGGGTTAGGGGTGGCGTTAGGTGCCACGCCTCCTTTTTAAATTCGTACATTTTCGTATGACGTAACTCGTACGAATTAGCCATTAAACTCACAAAACGTAAAATACTTATGTTTCCCCGTGAGATCAGGCTGGAGTACCCAGAGGAAACCCACGCCAACACGGGAAGAACATACAAACTCCACATAAACCAACTGGCCCTGTCGGGACTCAAACCTGTGACCTTCTTGCTATGAGGCCACAGTGCTAACCACTGAGCCACTGTACCACCATGAGTGCTTTTGTGAGAGGATTTAAACTCTTCAGGATAGAAAACATGTAAATAATGGACAAAGATGAATCTTTAGCGTGCTTGGTTTGAGCATCTATATTTGTGCAATGTATTTGTGCAAAGATCTACAAACAAAGTAAAATGTTTTTTATGGGTCTTAGTGTTGTTTTGAATGTAAATTTAATTTAGAGAGCTAGGCTATCTCCATCCAGTATCTAAGTAAATGAGAATAAACTAACTACAATGGGGAATGACTTCATGATGGATGTGACATGATTTAAAGCAAGCACCTGCCATCTCGTGATTCCCCTGCTTAATCCTTTCATAATCCCAGAGGCTCCCCCATCTTTCTTGGGTCCGTGTCAACAACACACTGACACATCATTTGAACAACATCCAGATCCTTCCTTAGGGTGTCAGACACTGCAGAATACTCTTATACACTAATTTTTTTGACATTTCACTGGACAGATTTTTAAAAAAGGATTGTTTAAAAAAAAAGAAGAAGCTTATTAACATATCTGAGATGCAATCTAAGCTTTTATATTCAGAATGTTCTATTAATGTGAAACCGGTTGGTAATGTAGGCTACTTATTAATAACCTTAATTAAAATATCTACTTACACTGCTGGTGTTCCTCAAGTCCCACCTGTCAAAATGCTTTAAACATCTCCTTCCCTGTTTAAAGCACTAGCAGTTTGATGAGGAAGATATTATTCAGTATCAGTCGATTATTAATTTTGCATCCATTTAATTTTTATTTTTTAAAGGTGACCAGTAACTGCATTGCTCATATACTGCATATAGGTTCAACAGCAGAAATGAGTAAAATAACAATAATAATAATTATATTTTTGTGGAAACTTTTGTTCTACAATTTAAAAAAACAACAACATCCAAGTGTGGTTTATTTCTAAACTATTTTTAAGAGGATCATGTGCTTATGATTGACCACGGCTGCTCCTCCATCAACTAACATGATGCACCAATCAGATATATCCCAACTCCCTATAAATAACCAGAGTTTCTCACCTCAGATTTCTTTGAGTTGGAGAATCCCCCCTTCCACCCCTACTCCTCCTCCCTTTTTCCAGATAAGGCGGCACGACGGCCCAGTGGTTAGCCCTGTTGTCTCACAGCAAGAATGTCACTGGTTCTTACCAGGCCAGTCAAAGTTTCTGTGCGGAGTTTACATGTTCTCTACATGTTCTCCCTGTGCTTGTGTGGGTTTCCCACGGGTTCCCCGGTTTCCTCCCACCATCCAAAGACATGCGACATAAGCTGACTAATCCAAAGTGGCACCATAGATGAACTCTTAGTCAACTATATAACTCTCATAGAAATTCATCATTATCCATAACATGCAGGGGAGTTCATCGAGATCTACCTGAGCTCAAACTCCCCTCTCAACCTTCAAACTGGAGGGAGCCCCGGACTCAAGGATCTACTGAGCTCAGGGCTCTCTCCCCGGACAGCATGCCAAACATGCTTTATTATCAATCATCAGATAAGTGTGAACTCTTGAAATGTGTATTTTCTATTTTTAAATTCAAATGAATTACTCACAATCTGCTTAATATCTTCTTTTAGGTTAGTGAACTATCCTATTTTTATTGAACTGCCTCTTTAATATTATAAAATATCATTTATTCCTGTCATGGCAAACCGAAATTATTTAGAATAATTATTCTAGTCTTCATTGTCACACAATCCTCTAAAAATCCTTTTAAAATGTTAAAAACAGTTGGTAAAACAACTGCTTAATTTTTTGTGGAAACCATATTACTTATTTCTGCTCTTTAAAAAGCTTTAAAATCTGTATTTAGCCTTTTTTTATTGTAATAAATCAAATTAATAAGTAATTTCTATTGAGTAGGACTGTTATCCACGAATGGGAAGAACATCAGATTGCAGCTGGCATCACAGTGAATAAACATCTTTGTTTTACTGTGCTACTAAGGCATTTTTTACATTCTAATAATAGTCTCCCTGGAAGCTTTGGTGATTTTGCTCATTTGAACACTATGTACAAAGCCGCACGGAACAGCCTCAGTTTTATCTGCAGAACTGATAACATTCCATCACGAAGGTCTGCGGCTTGTTTACTGGAAAGTTAAATGAGTGTAAAGTTGGAGGCTTTAATAGTTGTTGTGAGGCTGGACGCGTGAGTATGGAAATTCTCCACAGGGCTTGTTTAGTGCTCTGCATTATCAATGAACGCTCATCTCGTGTCATCTCTGCTCAACAGGACATCATGCATGACTGACCGGAGGGAACATCATCAACTATTTACAGCTTTTTGTTACATAACACTTTCTCTCTTTTTGTGCACAGACTAGATGCCTTGACTTTTTAAGGACATCTTTTGAACCTAAAAATAATGTTTATTCACAAGTCCCAAATCCATTGTAGTAAAATTTTCCGACAAATATTTACATAAGTAAATCCGGCGTGTGGGAGAGGATTACTGTTTGAGGACAGTGGCACATGTTAATTAACCGGCTCAGCAGGGTGACTGGACTCATTCTTAAGATAACGCTGAGGAAAAACCGGTTTGGTCAAATGCCATTGAAACCAAGTGTGTCTGTCACGACATTTGGCTTTGTCTTCAGCTCCACCCATGTGATACTCATAGTGTATTGACAGCCAGGGGTCGTGGATCAGAAACCTTGACAAGCATCTGCTTTCTGGGGTGGAGGAGGCAGGAGTGCAGATCAATAAAATCTTTAACGTTTAACTCGTTGGTGTCCCTTTCAGCACAGCAGATGCACATTGGATATTGATGGATGAATTTCGGTGTAATTTAAGTTCATTGTTTGGAAGAGGTGCATTGTTGACATTTAACACATACAGCTAAATTGACAATGTTCAGGCTCCATAGATGTACTGGATTTATTAGGAAACGGTTTTGAAGTAAAACTAATATATTTGTTTTATTCTATGAAAGTGTAATAACATTTCTTCCCAATTTCAAATAAAAATAGTTTAATTAATAGTTTCATTTGTTGTGAGTGAAAGTATAATATTGATTTCGTGAAAGGAATAATGGACCCAAAAATGAAATTTCTGTTTATTTACTCACCCTTCACTTGTTCAAAACCTGAACACAAAAGAACAAAATTTTTCAGATATTTTGAAAAATGTTCATGGCTGAGACCCACTGACTTGCATTGTACTGTTTTCTACTATGGAGTACAATGGGTGTCAGCAACCAAGGGTCCGTTCTTCGTACCTTACCTAAATGATTTCTAAAATGATTTGGTAGATCCTGGATTTTAATATTTTAATCTTGATAACTGATCTCTGGCTAATTTGGTTCTTCAGACAAGTTCGCGGATTAGAATAAAATGTCAACAAAATGAAAAACTGATCTGAGATCACTGCGTGTGTTATGAAGGACAGATCTATTGATCCTCGAAATCGTGATCAGCAATCTAACGATTGGCTGACGGCACAGCAGCGTAATGACATCATCTGATTAACATTCGATTATCCATGTGAGCAAAATTGCATAACATTCGTAGTAAACTGTTTGTAAAATATGATACATAATAACTTTTCACTTTTGTTGTTGGCTGCAGGCTTTACACTTTAATGTATCAAGAGCTATTAACAATTTATTTAATTTTACATTTAGAGCGGATTTTCTTTATTATAGTAGCCTAGGCCTATTCAAGTTTCTTAATCTGCGTATGGAATAACTGGCAGTTTAAATTAATTTTGCATAAAAAAAGCATTTTGATATTGGTAAAAGTGTCTGAAACTTTGTCAAAGCATCAAATCACCTACATATTAGCTTTCAAAACATGTATGTTGACTGCGTAAATTATTATTCCTTTAAAAAAACAGTTGAAGGTCTTTAAACATACACAAATTGTACTAAAGCTGGTTGGTACCTTAAAATAGTATGCGTTTATATCTAAAAAGTCCATATTAATAAACTATTTTATAATTTTTCCAAGTGTGTATAATTACTACTGTTAGACAATATCAGCATTTGGTACATACTTTCACTATTGCCTTTGCTTGAAAAGACCCTAATCCTATTTATATGAAATAAGCCTGCTCCCGAGCAGGTTTGAGCTACCAGACCTGTTGCTATGACAACAACTCTTGGATGAGCTTTGAAGAACGAAACGATCATCAAATGTCAGATCGTCAGTAACCAAATCCACCTAATTGAGTAATCCACGTACAAATAACGGACCCCAGCATTCTTAAAATTTCTTCATTTGTGTTCAAGAAGAAAGAAAGAAACTCGTAAACAAGAAATTGTAAACATCATGAGGGAGAGTAAATGTGGTCATTTTCGTTTTTGGGTGAACTGTCCCTTTAACTCTTCTTACATTAAACATTGTTATTGGGTTGACTGATATTGTGTCTAAAAATTAACATAGACATGTCTTCAAATACAGCATCATTTTGTTATTTTATGAAAAACACTGCTTTTTAGTGGCTATACAGCAATAAAGTTTATAAACATGCTAAAAACTGCCCTAAATGACAACATTTGACAACTCGAGACTTCCGGTCTCATTCACATCTATTCATTTTTAGACGTTAAAAACAGCTCGTTATGCTGCTGGATGTTGCAAACTGCTATTTTCTTTATATTATTCTGCTTTGTCTGTATAGTCATGCAAACACTTGTTTGTAGAGCAACTAGTTTGGCCATTTTCCAGCATTTATTATCCCTAGTCATTTCTCCCATAGGCAACTGAATCAGAAGTTCTTAACCAATGGTCTCAAATTCCTGGAGGGCTGCAGCTCTGCATAGTTTAGCTCCAACCACCTCCAACTCACACCTGCTTTATAATCTCTAATAGTCTTGAACACCTTGATTATTTAGATCAGCTGTATTTGATTTGGGTTGAAGCAAAACTGTGCAGACCTGCAGCCCTCCAGGAATGGAGTTTGAGACCTATGATCTGAAACAATCGCGAAAACGGCACCCTTCCGCATTGAAGAATAAGATCAGTAAAATAAAACTAATATTTAAAAAGGAAAACTTAAATCCATATACCTGATGAATTCAGTAAATAAATGTAGAATTTTCAAGTGCTCTTAATCTTTTTATCCATAGCTGTATTGAGAAAAACAGTTATGTAGTATAACATATAATTTAATCCTAAACAAATGATCAAAATGGCAAGCTGCATATCATCTTGTCACAGGCCTACAAGGGTTATTAGGTTAGCAGTCACTGATCTCATAAATCAGCCCTGTTTCACTCTCCTCATGCAATTCAGCTCACTATAAACCCAGAGCACCAATTAATCCAATCAGAGCAAAGCAGCTGCTTCTCTAGGAAGTTGATAGCAAAGTAAATAGATTTGTCTGTCTGTACAGCGGTAGGGGTCTGGACTTCTAAAAACCATTTGCTCACTTAAAACAATGAATAAAGACTGGATTTACATTAGAAGCTCCAGTATCTCTATATCTTACTTTGGTTGTTCAATGAATTTCTTGTATGTTGTGTCAGCAAAAGCAGTGTAATGTTGATTCCGAATTAAACCACAAACACCAAGGTTACATCAAACAATGTTCTTTCAGCATCACTGCATTTCCTGTGGGATGCTCTCGCTGAACACAGATGACATCATCATGAGCTCCTGCTCTATTAATAGTTTATCAGCGGCTGTTTTCTATTTCAACACATTGATTTAAAACCGTATTAGCCATTATATATACAGTGCTCAGCATAATTGAGTACATTTTGAAAATTTATATTTTTATCCATTTCTTAGTGAATACAGGCGATGTATTTCGGTGCAGTTAAACAAAACAGATTTATTAAACAGATATGGTTATTAAAATAATATTTTAGTCATCGAATATATTTAGAACTTTAAAGATAATAAAATTAAATTCAAGCAAAATATTGCTAAATAAATTACAACCTACAAAATTTTGACTGAATTTTTACTTTTTTTTTTTTTTTGCTTCTCTTGATTTTTCCTCTTATTTAAAATGATATTTAATATTTTTCTATAACATAAATTTGGGTGTACTAGTTTTTTTCACTGTTATCCTGAGTTATCTTGTTAGATAAGCTCCAGATTTGGCTTCAGTAATGACTAATCTAATGTATATGCACAAATATAATATTGTATATCTTCCTATTAAAAATATGAATTTAAAAGAGAGATTTGTGAGGGGTGTACTTATATATGCTGAGCACTGTATATATAACTTGTGTTGTTTACAGTAAGTCTCATCCAGTTTATGAAATAATATATTATGAATTTAATATCATGCATAATTTAATAATATAAGAATAATCATTTAAATAAAAATTAATGTAAAATATAAGATTCAGTTTCAGATTTTATTAAATCTGAGTAAGTGGAATAATAATAAAATATTAAGTACATTTTCAAATATGACCGTTTAAGCATTGAAAAAATAAGAATTATAAAGAACTATAAATACATAAATATGTATCAAGAAAGTGCAAAATAAAAGTATTAAAAATCCCTCTCCAACAATCCTCAGCAAAACAATAACAGCTGTGACACGGCTAATAATAATAATTAGCATTTATTTTAGCAAAATCTGCTCAGCCTCAAGAATAAAAGATACAGCTTCTGAATCGCCGTCTGTGACAAAGCCATCTATAATTTATTAAATCTACAGCATTACAAAACTATTTACAGCATGTAAAAACAAACATTTCTCCAACTAAAACGTAGATCTGTGAATAGTGAATCTCTGTGATTCGCTTAAGACTTCAGTTTCACAACTAGCATAGCGTGAACATTTATATGGCCTTTAATTATAGCGGCACTGGCAATCAGTGTATTGAAAAAAAATGAGGACCGAAGCCTGGTGGAAATCAGTGTTGCCAAGCTATGATTCAGTCTCGCTTGGAATAAAAAGAAAAGGGAAAAAAAGGCAAGGACGTAGGCTTTAATTCTGCTGACACTAGGGCCTATCAATGCTATCACATATTCCTTGATTACAAAGGGAAGCAGCACAGCAAATTACTAGGCATGGAAGAAAGCAGTTCAATACTGTGAGTGTGTGTGTGACACATAAAGGTCAAATCTGTTTTCTCCTGACCACCGGGCCATCTGGAGCATTTCCTTCATTTAGGGATTTGCTGCAAAATGCTACGAAAGTCCTTCATGGAGCTTCACAAGTGGAATAAACCCATCCAGCTCATCTTTTTTTCTTGCTGAGCCGCACCATTTTCTTTCGTTTGAGGATCATATCATAGAGTTTTTCCAAGCCCAGCTGCAAACCCTGCCCGTCGACCGCACTGCACCCTTGCACATGGTGTAGGGTGGAGGCGCTCAGTTCGTGTACAGCCAAAACCTTTTCTACGTCAGACACCGGTAGTGCAACTGGAAGGTCCTGTTTGTTCGCCAACACGAGCACCGGCACTCCTTGGTTCTCTGACGTACGTGTGATCTTGTGCAACTCCACCTTAGCCTCCTCCATGCGCTCCACCTCTGTAGAGTCCACCACAAACACCATGCCATCCGTGCGCCTCGTGTAAGACTTCCACAATGGCCGGAGCTTCTCCTGACCACCTACATCCCACGCCTGGAAGGTAATAGCCCGGCCATTTCCAACCGGAACTTTAATCTTCTCAGTGTTAAATCCCTTAGTCGGGATGGTTTCAACAAATTCCTTCAGCTTCAGCCTGTATAGAAGCGAGGTTTTGCCTGATGAATCCAAACCAATCACCACAACGTGAAGAGACTGGAAGTTGGGCAGGAACGGTGTGTTGGGGGCAATCTCTGTTAACTGGTTTCCCATGGCAACTTGCTTTT
Source organism: Danio aesculapii (assembly GCF_903798145.1). Lineage (NCBI taxonomy): Eukaryota > Metazoa > Chordata > Actinopteri > Cypriniformes > Danionidae > Danio > Danio aesculapii. The sequence goes on along the minus strand of NC_079446.1, from coordinate 28,865,918 downwards.
CTCACCCTCTTGTAAGGAGAAGCAGATTTGAAGTGTTGGGCATTTGCACCTACTTCAAAGGTACTGCAGACAGACGGAGGTGCTGTAAGATCGGAGGCACCGTGTGCAACCTAATTAAAGAAGAAAAAACAAAACAAAGGCAGATTATCATCAAAGATATGGAAGTTATTTACAACTTTACAAGGTTTGCCTTTGAGCCAAGGCAGACTAAATATAACTACCGGACTGTTGTGTTAGAACCTGCAATATAAAAGTGTTTCGTTTTACGCAATAAAATAAATTAAAATTAAATTTGCTAATTTAACTCAACGTGATGGAAATACTCTTTAGTAAAAATCTAAAATCAACCTGAAAAGAACAGAATTTAATTGTGTGTATGAGTTAATGGAGTGAAAATTTATTTACTGTATATTTCCATCATTTTCATTCGGTCTGAGTTTCTTTCGTCAACGCACAAAATAAGATATTTTGAAGAATGTTGGAAAGCTGCAGCCATCGACTTCTATAGTATTTTGTGTTCCTACTATGGATATAAAATGTTGCTGATTTCCAGCATTCTTCAGAATATTTTGTTTTGTGTTAAACAGAAAACACATTACATTAATAAATGTGTAAAAATACTTTAGTGTGCATAAATTTTGACTTTTGGGTGAAGTATCCCTTTAAACAGCGTGTCTAATTGGTTGTCTAGAGGTTGCTCTCTATGCTTATTTGCTGCATCTAATCCTCTTAACAGTCTACACAGAAATAGATTTCTTTAAAAGTTGTATCTTTATTATCTCCATTCATGATGAGGCAGATATCAGCAATAGATTGTTTTACAGTTGTCATCAGATGTACTGTAAAAAACAAACAACAAATGAGCAAACCGTGTATTTAACAGATTATAATTTCCTTTAAACCGTGATTTAGCTAATATTAAATGTACATTAATATAGTTTAAATGAATGTCAATGTGTATAAAATATTTAAGTAATAGGCTACTGCTACTAGTGTAAAATTAAGAAAGCAAAAAGTAAAGTATTTAAAGTTGAAGTAATAAATAAAATACTATATCAGACTTTGAAACGGATGAAAAATGTTAGCTATAAGCCGAAACATCTGTCTAGCAAACTCAGCAGATACTTGAGATCAAAAACCGCAGTGAAGCAAGAACCTACCACGCTTGTAAAAACGCAGCTATTTAATCTTCGCCAGCGTGTGCTCCACTTACCTAAATAGGTGTTTATCTCCTAAAGGGCAGCTTTTCCATTTCTCACTTTAAAAACGCAGGCGACCGGCTATCCAAGCGACTCAAAACAGTGCTCATTTTCCAGAGTCCTCTTCCAGTGATCTCAGAGATGAAAGTGGAGCTGAACGCACAAAATCCAGAACAACAATCCCCGCATGTGACGTCACGTGAACCCCTCAATCCTCCTTAGCTGCTCCCTCTAGCGTTTGACCGTTCGCCGTCCTGGTATCGGATGTCAGTTCGTGTTTATTGGTTTATTCCTGCCCGAACAGCACCCCTATGTGGCGAGCCGGAGGCATCGAAACTACCGAATAATTATGTCTCGTGTTCTGTTTTGGTGCGTGCAGACGGCAAATTCATTCCTTTTCCTTCGGCTCAGTCCCTTTATTCTTCTGGGGTCATCACAGCGGAATGAACCGCCAATTAGTCCAGCATATGTTTTACACAGCGGATGCCCTTCCAGCTGCAACCCAGCACTGGGAAACAGACGCCAAATTATTTATTATAATTTATTATAATTTATTATAGTGCACAAAACAATCTTTAGCCAATATTGTCTATGTTCTTGAAGATAAAATGTAGTAACAGCTGTTCAATCAAGGTGTTTTTACGTTTTTATCACTAGTGTGATCTAAATGTAAACATATCGTGGATTATGGAGTTTTCAATCAACTATTTAGGTTTTAAGAGGCTTTGTTTTGTTTATTTTATTTTAAATAGTAAAAACAAACAAACGAACAATAAAACATGACGTCATCACACGGGCTGCAGTCGGAATGCGTGACGTCAGCACGTTGGCAGCAATGGCTGAACGTTGCTAGGAAACCAGCAAGCCGTCCGAGAAGGTGCTGTTCGGTGTGGATTGGAAATATACCTGCAGAGCTTCAGAAGTTGGTAAATTGTGTTCACTGCTTTGTAATTAGGAAATGTCTACTTTTTGTGTGTGAAGAAATTATATTGTTTTGTGGATTTTTGTCTTAAAGGGATAGTTCACTCAAAAATGAAACTTCTGTCACGATTTTCTTATCCTCCACTTGTTCCAACCCAAACCATGAGTTCCTTTCTTCTGATGAACACAAAAGAATATACTTTGAAGAACGCTGAAAACCTGTAACAATTGACCTATTTTTATGGATGTCAATGGCTACTGGTTTTCAACATTCTTCAAAATGTCTTCTTTTATGTTCGACAGAAAAATAGAAACTCATAAATGTTTGGAACAAGTGGAGAGTGAGATGATGACAATATTTCTGTATTTTTGGGTGCACAATCCTTTTAGGAAGTAAACACATGCTATTATCGCAAGGATTTGCTTAGCATGTTATAGACATAGTTGTGATGTGACTATTGGGTTTGCACAGGATGAATGGCATATGATTAAATGTTACGCTACAGCTCTAAAACCTATGTAGCTTTTTTAATAACGTTTTATTTTTGCATATATTTTTGTGAACTGCTAAACCAGCTTCGACTTAAGCGTCAATATTCATTAGCAGCTAAGAAATCAGTTCAGTGTTTATTTCTTTATGAGTGTCATGACAAAGGAAACATCTCAGCATGTGGGTTTGAATTTCATTAATCAGGAAACGGTCTCCAGTTACTTTGCATTGACTTGGTGGCATCATTCCGTCTCTTTTACAGGCCAGCAGGGTGGTGTAGCATGTCAGCCATGCACTGGGAGGCCCGTCGCCGTCAGCAAGTGCTGGATCGCAGATTATCTGCTAGAATTAAGCAGGTGCTTTTGTAAACTCGCCAGCCTCTAATAAGAAGTAAACTACTTCTGCAGCTACCTTTATTCAAACATTCCTCTGAGGTTTTGGTTCATGTTGACATTATAGCATCACACAGTTGGTTTTAGTCTTGTCAGCAACTACACATCTATTATGCAAAACTCCCATTCCTTCACATCCCAAAGAGCTCAGATGGCCTGGAGTCTGTTGAATGAAAACTGTTTGAATATAGTTAGTGAACATATTGAAATGTTGAAGAAACCAGTTTGAGATGATTTGATCTTTGTGACTTGTTGAGTTATGCTATGCTGTGCTCATTATGGGATTGACATGGTAAACAACAGCACTCCAATTGTCTTGTGGCATTGAAACAATGCTTAATTGGTACTAAGTAGCATAACGTGTGCCATCCAAGAAACTGCCGACCAAGAAGCAGGAGATCAATGCTTTGATGTTGTTTATGCCAACTTCTGACCCTATTATCTGAAGTGGATCTTGAAACTCATCAATACTACATTTTCTAGTCCTCAGCTGTCTGAATTTTAGCTTCAGTTTGCTGTTATTATCTGATAGGAGTGTGACCAGTGTGCTATTTTCTCTGCTGCTATTGTTGCTCATATGGTTCAAAATTTGTAGTGTGATGTTGAGAGATGTTCAGACCCTGTTTGTAACATGTGCTTAGTTGAGTTGCTGTTGCCCTTCGATCAGATCGTCTTGACCACATCATCATGCTTAAATGAATAGCCATGTGATAGGCTAACTAGATATTTGCGCAATGAGCAGTTGAATATATGTACCCAAGAAGTGGCTGGTAAGAATTTTCTAAAATATACTGTTTTTTTTAGGAAGACAACCAGGATAAAAAAGAAGAGAAGTCTATTGCACATGGGACTCCCTGTGAACCTCCAGGTAAAGGCGCTCAGAATGTCAGATCAAATATCACTACACTGGTCATTTCTCCATTGTTGCATGCAATTAGAGTTTTCTTTTTCTTTCATTTTAGATGTTTTCAAATACAAGGCATACCTAGGCCCACATGGAATCTGCACTCGCAGATTTCCGCAGATTTTTAGCCCATCGTTATTTTTGTTTATTTACTTGTGTAAATGTGTGTAAATATATAATTATTCAGCTTTTAAATTAACTTCAGTAATATTGACTAGAATGAAAATCATGTTAATATGATTTATTTACAATACAGTTTGTAAAGTAATATTGTCTGTCTTTTAGTAGAGATATTATAAGAGAGACTTGCTTTGTTTACCAAATAAAGTAGATCTAATTGGATTTGCATTGTAAACATTAAATAAAAGTTAAAAATGTATCTTTTTTTATTTCATATATTAAGTTTTTAGTTATGATACTTCCAAAATTATTCCACATAAGGTCTGCCCTAGGCATACCTTTTCAAAACTACAAAAGCAAAACAAACATATCACTTTTGTAACACTGCTAGTAAAATCCAAATCTCATGAGTTAAATCTAGGTATTTTCAGTCCACATAATCCCAATTTCAAAAACACATAATAACAGCATGTATAATCAAAAGATAATATACTGTTTAATCACTAAAACACAACAGTTTTTTTTCTTTAATTTTGTGCTTTTAACAGTTAATTCATAAACAAACACAACTGAAAATGTGCAGACATGTCTGAAAAAAAAGTGATTTTTGATTATCTCTCATAATATCTGTTTTCTGTTGAGATTAGTACAAAAGGTTTTAAAAATTTTGTACAACATAAAAAATACACCAAAATAAAAAAATCTGTAAGAACCAAGTAACCGCTTTAAAGGCAGTGTGTAATTCTCACCACTAGAGGACGCATATTCACAACTAACATATACGTAGTTTGACCATTGTGACTGAGTGAGGAATCATTAGAGTTGTGGTCTTCATTGCATCCTATGAGACTCCTGCTGAAATCATATTCATAGATGAGCTCAAGTATTAAATATGTATTATCATGCTAGTATGACACAGAGTAAAGCAGGAAGCTGTCAAAGCGAAACAAGGCAGCTTAAGTAATTGTCGATTAGCGATGTGGCATGAAAGCAGCTATTATGCCACAGTGTCTCATGATCCCATGGAGAACAATCTGTGCTGTTTTATCATAGTAGATACATTTTAGGGTTCTGTTACAATGCTGATATTTCAGTCAAATAAAATGCACAACATAATAATAAAGCATCTTTGGGGATTCTATTTTCTATTAAGCCCAACCAGAAATCATATGGCATTTAATTATAATATTATAATAGCTTACTTCTCTGGATTTGAACGTTTTGAAATATTTTGGGAAATTTAAGTACAGGTCAGCAAAACATATAACACTCTTCTAGTGAGGGGATTTTAATGGGAAAAAATTATACATATTGTGCCTTTAAAGGCTAATTCATTTGAGTGATCAAAAATAAAACAAATGGCATGTGGTACATGGACTTTTATTTAAATCAGTGTAAACATTTTGTTTTTTTAGAGGCTGACAAGCAATGCATCTGTAAGTGTCACACCAAGATGAGTAAAAGATATACCGTGAGTACATTGCTGCATATTTCATTAGAGAAAACACAGGCTAAATCTAAACTTGTTTAACCTGTTCCTTTGAATGTACTTTAAAAATTCAACTGATCCAGTGGGTGGACATTACCTGTTGGAGCTTGTACTGTAAATAATACCTCTTAATTAACCAGTTAAAACAAACATTGATGTTAACTGCAAATAACAGGTTAACAAACTGACTACTATTTACATTTGAATAGTTTTAGGAAATAATAAGAGTACTGGCAGCACATTAGCCTGTTGTTGCACCATAATTTACATGACCCTTCCTAACAACATACTGTTACAAACTACTACAAATGTCAATAATAGTCCATTTGTTCAACTGCAGTTAAAATTTCAACAAGTCGAAGTATGTCCATAATTTATTCAAAATTGTAAATTAACAAAACCACCCACGAATCATGAGCTTTTTAAAAAGAATTTAATATATTATATAATATAAAAAATAGTTTTATTCAATTCAATTCAATTCACCTTTATTTGTATAGCGCTTCTACAATGTAGATTGTGTCAAAGCAGCTTCACAAAGGTCATAGTAAATAACCTAATAATATTCAGCCTGTGTGTGCATGTACAGTGCTGGATAGTGGCTGATTACATGTAGTCTGAATTATGTAGCCTAATCAGATTCCAAAAAATATACTTGTAATTAGATTACATTTTAAAACTCATTATAGAATTACAGTAACTTTCTATGGATTACACGATTACAGATCATTCACACAATAGCAGCAAATAATTGATAATAAATTATTTCTCCCAAATTTTATGCCAAGTTCACAGTTCTTTGTTGTCAATCACATTCACATTTCCTCTTTTTAAATAATTTAGTTTTTTTTTATTAGACTTTTTTAAGGTTTCATTCATTGTTTTTTCATCAACTCATAAACCCTGGTGGTTCTTCCATTTGCACTACTTTGGGAAACCCTATCATAGGCTATACATTCACGCTGAGGCCTAGTGCTCAAATCTCATTTTTTTGCATAACTGTTCACATTGTTGTTATAAATGTGGCCAATATCAGATTTCCACTGCGAACAGATCATGGTCCTAAACTTACCAACATGCGCAAACGTACAACTACACACAGAACATAAATCTGTAAAGTGTTTAAAGTGAATAAAGCATGTTGATAGCAGAGTCTGATAAACTAGCCTACTGTTAATTCATTTTCATTTGATATGAACAACATAAGCTGTATCCAGTCAAAACTCATGGCATATTGAAGAACTTTGTCCTTAGCAATGAAAAAAAATGCATTAACCTGTTAAGACTTGTCATGCAGTTTTTCTTTCATATTTGGTTTTGTTAATGTATTCATTATTTAAATTCTACTTCTAATAATTCTAATAAAAATCTACTTTTCAGCTGTTTGGACAGACATATGTGCAGGTATAGTGTATAAACTGTCATATTGGGGTGAAATAAACACACCCAGTCCTTTTTTTTTTTTTTTTCAAATTTAACAACATAAAAACGGTGGACCAATTGGAGCAGTTTTCAGAACGACCACAACTTTACGTAGGAGAGCGTTTTTTTAAAATTTTACTATGGTGTTATTTTAAATCTAAGTGAACAATCCTTTTTTTGGTTACAGGCTAAAGGCTAAAACAATATTCAAAATAAACAACCTTTGATTATTTGGGTAAAATATTTGTCTGATGTGTTATTCTACGCTGCTGAGGATGTTTGCAGCATGAATTAGTAGAGAATGATGTGTGCCGATCAAAAATTATGTACAAGTCATATGAATTCCTGCCTAACTGTCAACGGTCGGATTGCAAAACATCAGATCTGTGTTTAATTTAATACCACATATGAAAGTGGCACAAGTCGGAATTGAAAAGATCAGATTCCACGCGGTTTGGGCTGTTCACACTGTTATGACAGAATCAGAGTCACATGTGGGCAAAACAAATCTGATTTGGGCCACATTTGCCTGCAGTGTGAATGTAGTCTATAATGTCATTTAATGCATTTCTTGATGCTAAAAGAAGAGAGAATTTTTGTTCTTTTGTTTTCAATAACAACAATCCTATTTAAATATGTTGTGAACAAGTAGGGTCAAAAGTATTATAACACTACATCAGTGAATAAAAAATATTTGGATTAGAAATGAATAGATTCCTGACTGCTAAACTTCATCTGTAATCAGTAACAAAGACGTTCATAATTAATCTACCCAGCACTGCATATGTGTATGTAAATTCTATAATATAGTGATTGTTTAAAAACTTTAAAGATAAGCAACATGTCCATAAGGAAAATGTCAATATTGCTACATAAGCTGTGTTTGATTTGCTCCAGTCTTTGCAGTATTCGCAGCAATGGTGAGGAGCTTCCGGATCACACCAATCCCTCATCAAGGTGTATTTTACAGGAAAGCAAACTTTATTTTTCTGTCTAATAATCCTAATAAAAACAGAAGTGGTCTAACAGTTCTGATTGGATTTTGCTCAGGAATTCTCAACATATAAAAATAACTATTTAAATGTGCAATTTAAATTTCCACTTCACAATAAGTTTCTATTAGTTCACGTATTTACTAACATGAACTAAGAATGAACAATACTTGTACA